>NW_027411634.1:43870062-43880897 GCF_049639745.1 Rhodnius prolixus
TAGGTTAGGTTAGGTTAGGTTAGGTTAGGTTAGGTTAGGTTAGGTTAGGTTAGGTTAGGTTAGGTTAGGTTAGGTTAGGTTAGGTTAGGTTAGGTTAGGTTAGGTTAGGTTAGGTTAGGTTAGGTTAGGTTAGGTTAGGTTAGGTTAGGTTAGGTTAGGTTAGGTTAGGTTAGGTTAGGTTAGGTTAGGTTAGGTTAGGTTAGGTTAGGTTAGGTTAGGTTAGGTTAGGTTAGGTTAGGTTAGGTTAGGTTAGGTTAGGTTAGGTTAGGTTAGGTTAGGTTAGGTTAGGTTAGGTTAGGTTAGGTTAGGTTAGGTTAGGTTAGGTTAGGTTAGGTTAGGTTAGGTTAGGTTAGGTTAGGTTAGGTTAGGTTAGGTTAGGTTAGGTTAGGTTAGGTTAGGTTAGGTTAGGTTAGGTTAGGTTAGGTTAGGTTAGGTTAGGTTAGGTTAGGTAGGTTAGGTTAGGTTAGGTTAGGTTAGGTTAGGTTAGGTTAGGTTAGGTTAGGTTAGGTTAGGTTAGGTTAGGTTAGGTTAGGTTAGGTTAGGTTAGGTTAGGTTAGGTTAGGTTAGGTTAGGTTAGGTTAGGTTAGGTTAGTTAGGTTAGGTTAGGTTAGGTTAGGTTAGGTTAGGTTAGGTTAGGTTAGGTTAGGTTAGGTTAGGTTAGGTTAGGTTAGGTTAGGTTAGGTTAGGTTAGGTTAGGTTAGGTTAGGTTAGGTTAGGTTAGGTTAGGTTAGGTTAGGTTAGGTTAGGTTAGGTTAGGTTAGGTTAGGTTAGGTTAGGTTAGGTTAGGTTAGGTTAGGTTAGGTTAGGTTAGGTTAGGTTAGGTTAGGTTAGGTTAGGTTAGGTTAGGTTAGGTTAGGTTAGGTTAGGTTAGGTTAGGTTAGGTTAGGTTAGGTTAGGTTAGGTTAGGTTAGGTTAGGTTAGGTTAGGTTAGGTTAGGTTAGGTTAGGTTAGGTTAGGTTAGGTTAGGTTAGGTTAGGTTAGGTTAGGTTAGGTTAGGTTAGGTTAGGTTAGGTTAGGTTAGGTTAGGTTAGGTTAGGTTAGGTTAGGTTAGGTTAGGTTAGGTTAGGTTAGGTTAGGTTAGGTTAGGTTAGGTTAGGTTAGGTTAGGTTAGGTTAGGTTAGGTTAGGTTAGGTTAGGTTAGGTTAGGTTAGGTTAGGTTAGGTTAGGTTAGGTTAGGTTAGGTTAGGTTAGGTTAGGTTAGGTTAGGTTAGGTTAGGTTAGGTTAGGTTAGGTTAGGTTAGGTTAGGTTAGGTTAGGTTAGGTTAGGTTAGGTTAGGTTAGGTTAGGTTAGGTTAGGTTAGGTTAGGTTAGGTTAGGTTAGGTTAGGTTAGGTTAGGTTAGGTTAGGTTAGGTTAGGTTAGGTTAGGTTAGGTTAGGTTAGGTTAGGTTAGGTTAGGTTAGGTTAGGTTAGGTTAGGTTAGGTTAGGTTAGGTTAGGTTAGGTTAGGTTAGGTTAGGTTAGGTTAGGTTAGGTTAGGTTAGGTTAGGTTAGGTTAGGTTAGGTTAGGTTAGGTTAGGTTAGGTTAGGTTAGGTTAGGTTAGGTTAGGTTAGGTTAGGTTAGGTTAGGTTAGGTTAGGTTAGGTTAGGTTAGGTTAGGTTAGGTTAGGTTAGGTTAGGTTAGGTTAGGTTAGGTTAGGTTAGGTTAGGTTAGGTTAGGTTAGGTTAGGTTAGGTTAGGTTAGGTTAGGTTAGGTTAGGTTAGGTTAGGTTAGGTTAGGTTAGGTTAGGTTAGGTTAGGTTAGGTTAGGTTAGGTTAGGTTAGGTTAGGTTAGGTTAGGTTAGGTTAGGTTAGGTTAGGTTAGGTTAGGTTAGGTTAGGTTAGGTTAGGTTAGGTTAGGTTAGGTTAGGTTAGGTTAGGTTAGGTTAGGTTAGGTTAGGTTAGGTTAGGTTAGGTTAGGTTAGGTTAGGTTAGGTTAGGTTAGGTTAGGTTAGGTTAGGTTAGGTTAGGTTAGGTTAGGTTAGGTTAGGTTAGGTTATGTTAGGTTAGGTTAGGTTAGGTTAGGTTAGGTTAGGTTAGGTTAGGTTAGGTTAGGTTAGGTTAGGTTAGGTTAGGTTAGGTTAGGTTAGGTTAGGTTAGGTTAGGTTAGGTTAGGTTAGGTTAGGTTAGGTTAGGTTAGGTTAGGTTAGGTTAGGTTAGGTTAGGTTAGGTTAGGTTAGGTTAGGTTAGGTTAGGTTAGGTTAGGTTAGGTTAGGTTAGGTTAGGTTAGGTTAGGTTAGGTTAGGTTAGGTTAGGTTAGGTTAGGTTAGGTTAGGTTAGGTTAGGTTAGGTTAGGTTAGGTTAGGTTAGGTTAGGTTAGGTTAGGTTAGGTTAGGTTAGGTTAGGTTAGGTTAGGTTAGGTTAGGTTAGGTTAGGTTAGGTTAGGTTAGGTTAGGTTAGGTTAGGTTAGGTTAGGTTAGGTTAGGTTAGGTTAGGTTAGGTTAGGTTAGGTTAGGTTAGGTTAGGTTAGGTTAGGTTAGGTTAGGTTAGGTTAGGTTAGGTTAGGTTAGGTTAGGTTAGGTTAGGTTAGGTTAGGTTAGGTTAGGTTAGGTTAGGTTAGGTTAGGTTAGGTTAGGTTAGGTTAGGTTAGGTTAGGTTAGGTTAGGTTAGGTTAGGTTAGGTTAGGTTAGGTTAGGTTAGGTTAGGTTAGGTTAGGTTAGGTTAGGTTAGGTTAGGTTAGGTTAGGTTAGGTTAGGTTAGGTTAGGTTAGGTTAGGTTAGGTTAGGTTAGGTTAGGTTAGGTTAGGTTAGGTTAGGTTAGGTTAGGTTAGGTTAGGTTAGGTTAGGTTAGGTTAGGTTAGGTTAGGTTAGGTTAGGTTAGGTTAGGTTAGGTTAGGTTAGGTTAGGTTAGGTTAGGTTAGGTTAGGTTAGGTTAGGTTAGGTTAGGTTAGGTTAGGTTAGGTTAGGTTAGGTTAGGTTAGGTTAGGTTAGGTTAGGTTAGGTTAGGTTAGGTTAGGTTAGGTTAGGTTAGGTTAGGTTAGGTTAGGTTAGGTTAGGTTAGGTTAGGTTAGGTTAGGTTAGGTTAGGTTAGGTTAGGTTAGGTTAGGTTAGGTTAGGTTAGGTTAGGTTAGGTTAGGTTAGGTTAGGTTAGGTTAGGTTAGGTTAGGTTAGGTTAGGTTAGGTTAGGTTAGGTTAGGTTAGGTTAGGTTAGGTTAGGTTAGGTTAGGTTAGGTTAGGTTAGGTTAGGTTAGGTTAGGTTAGGTTAGGTTAGGTTAGGTTAGGTTAGGTTAGGTTAGGTTAGGTTAGGTTAGGTTAGGTTAGGTTAGGTTAGGTTAGGTTAGGTTAGGTTAGGTTAGGTTAGGTTAGGTTAGGTTAGGTTAGGTTAGGTTAGGTTAGGTTAGGTTAGGTTAGGTTAGGTTAGGTTAGGTTAGGTTAGGTTAGGTTAGGTTAGGTTAGGTTAGGTTAGGTTAGGTTAGGTTAGGTTAGGTTAGGTTAGGTTAGGTTAGGTTAGGTTAGGTTAGGTTAGGTTAGGTTAGGTTAGGTTAGGTTAGGTTAGGTTAGGTTAGGTTAGGTTAGGTTAGGTTAGGTTAGGTTAGGTTAGGTTAGGTTAGGTTAGGTTAGGTTAGGTTAGGTTAGGTTAGGTTAGGTTAGGTTAGGTTAGGTTAGGTTAGGTTAGGTTAGGTTAGGTTAGGTTAGGTTAGGTTAGGTTAGGTTAGGTTAGGTTAGGTTAGGTTAGGTTAGGTTAGGTTAGGTTAGGTTAGGTTAGGTTAGGTTAGGTTAGGTTAGGTTAGGTTAGGTTAGGTTAGGTTAGGTTAGGTTAGGTTAGGTTAGGTTAGGTTAGGTTAGGTTAGGTTAGGTTAGGTTAGGTTAGGTTAGGTTAGGTTAGGTTAGGTTAGGTTAGGTTAGGTTAGGTTAGGTTAGGTTAGGTTAGGTTAGGTTAGGTTAGGTTAGGTTAGGTTAGGTTAGGTTAGGTTAGGTTAGGTTAGGTTAGGTTAGGTTAGGTTAGGTTAGGTTAGGTTAGGTTAGGTTAGGTTAGGTTAGGTTAGGTTAGGTTAGGTTAGGTTAGGTTAGGTTAGGTTAGGTTAGGTTAGGTTAGGTTAGGTTAGGTTAGGTTAGGTTAGGTTAGGTTAGGTTAGGTTAGGTTAGGTTAGGTTAGGTTAGGTTAGGTTAGGTTAGGTTAGGTTAGGTTAGGTTAGGTTAGGTTAGGTTAGGTTAGGTTAGGTTAGGTTAGGTTAGGTTAGGTTAGGTTAGGTTAGGTTAGGTTAGGTTAGGTTAGGTTAGGTTAGGTTAGGTTAGGTTAGGTTAGGTTAGGTTAGGTTAGGTTAGGTTAGGTTAGGTTAGGTTAGGTTAGGTTAGGTTAGGTTAGGTTAGGTTAGGTTAGGTTAGGTTAGGTTAGGTTAGGTTAGGTTAGGTTAGGTTAGGTTAGGTTAGGTTAGGTTAGGTTAGGTTAGGTTAGGTTAGGTTAGGTTAGGTTAGGTTAGGTTAGGTTAGGTTAGGTTAGGTTAGGTTAGGTTAGGTTAGGTTAGGTTAGGTTAGGTTAGGTTAGGTTAGGTTAGGTTAGGTTAGGTTAGGTTAGGTTAGGTTAGGTTAGGTTAGGTTAGGTTAGGTTAGGTTAGGTTAGGTTAGGTTAGGTTAGGTTAGGTTAGGTTAGGTTAGGTTAGGTTAGGTTAGGTTAGGTTAGGTTAGGTTAGGTTAGGTTAGGTTAGGTTAGGTTAGGTTAGGTTAGGTTAGGTTAGGTTAGGTTAGGTTAGGTTAGGTTAGGTTAGGTTAGGTTAGGTTAGGTTAGGTTAGGTTAGGTTAGGTTAGGTTAGGTTAGGTTAGGTTAGGTTAGGTTAGGTTAGGTTAGGTTAGGTTAGGTTAGGTTAGGTTAGGTTAGGTTAGGTTAGGTTAGGTTAGGTTAGGTTAGGTTAGGTTAGGTTAGGTTAGGTTAGGTTAGGTTAGGTTAGGTTAGGTTAGGTTAGGTTAGGTTAGGTTAGGTTAGGTTAGGTTAGGTTAGGTTAGGTTAGGTTAGGTTAGGTTAGGTTAGGTTAGGTTAGGTTAGGTTAGGTTAGGTTAGGTTAGGTTAGGTTAGGTTAGGTTAGGTTAGGTTAGGTTAGGTTAGGTTAGGTTAGGTTAGGTTAGGTTAGGTTAGGTTAGGTTAGGTTAGGTTAGGTTAGGTTAGGTTAGGTTAGGTTAGGTTAGGTTAGGTTAGGTTAGGTTAGGTTAGGTTAGGTTAGGTTAGGTTAGGTTAGGTTAGGTTAGGTTAGGTTAGGTTAGGTTAGGTTAGGTTAGGTTAGGTTAGGTTAGGTTAGGTTAGGTTAGGTTAGGTTAGGTTAGGTTAGGTTAGGTTAGGTTAGGTTAGGTTAGGTTAGGTTAGGTTAGGTTAGGTTAGGTTAGGTTAGGTTAGGTTAGGTTAGGTTAGGTTAGGTTAGGTTAGGTTAGGTTAGGTTAGGTTAGGTTAGGTTAGGTTAGGTTAGGTTAGGTTAGGTTAGGTTAGGTTAGGTTAGGTTAGGTTAGGTTAGGTTAGGTTAGGTTAGGTTAGGTTAGGTTAGGTTAGGTTAGGTTAGGTTAGGTTAGGTTAGGTTAGGTTAGGTTAGGTTAGGTTAGGTTAGGTTAGGTTAGGTTAGGTTAGGTTAGGTTAGGTTAGGTTAGGTTAGGTTAGGTTAGGTTAGGTTAGGTTAGGTTAGGTTAGGTTAGGTTAGGTTAGGTTAGGTTAGGTTAGGTTAGGTTAGGTTAGGTTAGGTTAGGTTAGGTTAGGTTAGGTTAGGTTAGGTTAGGTTAGGTTAGGTTAGGTTAGGTTAGGTTAGGTTAGGTTAGGTTAGGTTAGGTTAGGTTAGGTTAGGTTAGGTTAGGTTAGGTTAGGTTAGGTTAGGTTAGGTTAGGTTAGGTTAGGTTAGGTTAGGTTAGGTTAGGTTAGGTTAGGTTAGGTTAGGTTAGGTTAGGTTAGGTTAGGTTAGGTTAGGTTAGGTTAGGTTAGGTTAGGTTAGGTTAGGTTAGGTTAGGTTAGGTTAGGTTAGGTTAGGTTAGGTTAGGTTAGGTTAGGTTAGGTTAGGTTAGGTTAGGTTAGGTTAGGTTAGGTTAGGTTAGGTTAGGTTAGGTTAGGTTAGGTTAGGTTAGGTTAGGTTAGGTTAGGTTAGGTTAGGTTAGGTTAGGTTAGGTTAGGTTAGGTTAGGTTAGGTTAGGTTAGGTTAGGTTAGGTTAGGTTAGGTTAGGTTAGGTTAGGTTAGGTTAGGTTAGGTTAGGTTAGGTTAGGTTAGGTTAGGTTAGGTTAGGTTAGGTTAGGTTAGGTTAGGTTAGGTTAGGTTAGGTTAGGTTAGGTTAGGTTAGGTTAGGTTAGGTTAGGTTAGGTTAGGTTAGGTTAGGTTAGGTTAGGTTAGGTTAGGTTAGGTTAGGTTAGGTTAGGTTAGGTTAGGTTAGGTTAGGTTAGGTTAGGTTAGGTTAGGTTAGGTTAGGTTAGGTTAGGTTAGGTTAGGTTAGGTTAGGTTAGGTTAGGTTAGGTTAGGTTAGGTTAGGTTAGGTTAGGTTAGGTTAGGTTAGGTTAGGTTAGGTTAGGTTAGGTTAGGTTAGGTTAGGTTAGGTTAGGTTAGGTTAGGTTAGGTTAGGTTAGGTTAGGTTAGGTTAGGTTAGGTTAGGTTAGGTTAGGTTAGGTTAGGTTAGGTTAGGTTAGGTTAGGTTAGGTTAGGTTAGGTTAGGTTAGGTTAGGTTAGGTTAGGTTAGGTTAGGTTAGGTTAGGTTAGGTTAGGTTAGGTTAGGTTAGGTTAGGTTAGGTTAGGTTAGGTTAGGTTAGGTTAGGTTAGGTTAGGTTAGGTTAGGTTAGGTTAGGTTAGGTTAGGTTAGGTTAGGTTAGGTTAGGTTAGGTTAGGTTAGGTTAGGTTAGGTTAGGTTAGGTTAGGTTAGGTTAGGTTAGGTTAGGTTAGGTTAGGTTAGGTTAGGTTAGGTTAGGTTAGGTTAGGTTAGGTTAGGTTAGGTTAGGTTAGGTTAGGTTAGGTTAGGTTAGGTTAGGTTAGGTTAGGTTAGGTTAGGTTAGGTTAGGTTAGGTTAGGTTAGGTTAGGTTAGGTTAGGTTAGGTTAGGTTAGGTTAGGTTAGGTTAGGTTAGGTTAGGTTAGGTTAGGTTAGGTTAGGTTAGGTTAGGTTAGGTTAGGTTAGGTTAGGTTAGGTTAGGTTAGGTTAGGTTAGGTTAGGTTAGGTTAGGTTAGGTTAGGTTAGGTTAGGTTAGGTTAGGTTAGGTTAGGTTAGGTTAGGTTAGGTTAGGTTAGGTTAGGTTAGGTTAGGTTAGGTTAGGTTAGGTTAGGTTAGGTTAGGTTAGGTTAGGTTAGGTTAGGTTAGGTTAGGTTAGGTTAGGTTAGGTTAGGTTAGGTTAGGTTAGGTTAGGTTAGGTTAGGTTAGGTTAGGTTAGGTTAGGTTAGGTTAGGTTAGGTTAGGTTAGGTTAGGTTAGGTTAGGTTAGGTTAGGTTAGGTTAGGTTAGGTTAGGTTAGGTTAGGTTAGGTTAGGTTAGGTTAGGTTAGGTTAGGTTAGGTTAGGTTAGGTTAGGTTAGGTTAGGTTAGGTTAGGTTAGGTTAGGTTAGGTTAGGTTAGGTTAGGTTAGGTTAGGTTAGGTTAGGTTAGGTTAGGTTAGGTTAGGTTAGGTTAGGTTAGGTTAGGTTAGGTTAGGTTAGGTTAGGTTAGGTTAGGTTAGGTTAGGTTAGGTTAGGTTAGGTTAGGTTAGGTTAGGTTAGGTTAGGTTAGGTTAGGTTAGGTTAGGTTAGGTTAGGTTAGGTTAGGTTAGGTTAGGTTAGGTTAGGTTAGGTTAGGTTAGGTTAGGTTAGGTTAGGTTAGGTTAGGTTAGGTTAGGTTAGGTTAGGTTAGGTTAGGTTAGGTTAGGTTAGGTTAGGTTAGGTTAGGTTAGGTTAGGTTAGGTTAGGTTAGGTTAGGTTAGGTTAGGTTAGGTTAGGTTAGGTTAGGTTAGGTTAGGTTAGGTTAGGTTAGGTTAGGTTAGGTTAGGTTAGGTTAGGTTAGGTTAGGTTAGGTTAGGTTAGGTTAGGTTAGGTTAGGTTAGGTTAGGTTAGGTTAGGTTAGGTTAGGTTAGGTTAGGTTAGGTTAGGTTAGGTTAGGTTAGGTTAGGTTAGGTTAGGTTAGGTTAGGTTAGGTTAGGTTAGGTTAGGTTAGGTTAGGTTAGGTTAGGTTAGGTTAGGTTAGGTTAGGTTAGGTTAGGTTAGGTTAGGTTAGGTTAGGTTAGGTTAGGTTAGGTTAGGTTAGGTTAGGTTAGGTTAGGTTAGGTTAGGTTAGGTTAGGTTAGGTTAGGTTAGGTTAGGTTAGGTTAGGTTAGGTTAGGTTAGGTTAGGTTAGGTTAGGTTAGGTTAGGTTAGGTTAGGTTAGGTTAGGTTAGGTTAGGTTAGGTTAGGTTAGGTTAGGTTAGGTTAGGTTAGGTTAGGTTAGGTTAGGTTAGGTTAGGTTAGGTTAGGTTAGGTTAGGTTAGGTTAGGTTAGGTTAGGTTAGGTTAGGTTAGGTTAGGTTAGGTTAGGTTAGGTTAGGTTAGGTTAGGTTAGGTTAGGTTAGGTTAGGTTAGGTTAGGTTAGGTTAGGTTAGGTTAGGTTAGGTTAGGTTAGGTTAGGTTAGGTTAGGTTAGGTTAGGTTAGGTTAGGTTAGGTTAGGTTAGGTTAGGTTAGGTTAGGTTAGGTTAGGTTAGGTTAGGTTAGGTTAGGTTAGGTTAGGTTAGGTTAGGTTAGGTTAGGTTAGGTTAGGTTAGGTTAGGTTAGGTTAGGTTAGGTTAGGTTAGGTTAGGTTAGGTTAGGTTAGGTTAGGTTAGGTTAGGTTAGGTTAGGTTAGGTTAGGTTAGGTTAGGTTAGGTTAGGTTAGGTTAGGTTAGGTTAGGTTAGGTTAGGTTAGGTTAGGTTAGGTTAGGTTAGGTTAGGTTAGGTTAGGTTAGGTTAGGTTAGGTTAGGTTAGGTTAGGTTAGGTTAGGTTAGGTTAGGTTAGGTTAGGTTAGGTTAGGTTAGGTTAGGTTAGGTTAGGTTAGGTTAGGTTAGGTTAGGTTAGGTTAGGTTAGGTTAGGTTAGGTTAGGTTAGGTTAGGTTAGGTTAGGTTAGGTTAGGTTAGGTTAGGTTAGGTTAGGTTAGGTTAGGTTAGGTTAGGTTAGGTTAGGTTAGGTTAGGTTAGGTTAGGTTAGGTTAGGTTAGGTTAGGTTAGGTTAGGTTAGGTTAGGTTAGGTTAGGTTAGGTTAGGTTAGGTTAGGTTAGGTTAGGTTAGGTTAGGTTAGGTTAGGTTAGGTT
Source organism: Rhodnius prolixus (assembly GCF_049639745.1). Lineage (NCBI taxonomy): Eukaryota > Metazoa > Arthropoda > Insecta > Hemiptera > Reduviidae > Rhodnius > Rhodnius prolixus. The sequence goes on from NW_027411634.1 coordinate 43,879,207, forward strand.
AGGTTAGGTTAGGTTAGGTTAGGTTAGGTTAGGTTAGGTTAGGTTAGGTTAGGTTAGGTTAGGTTAGGTTAGGTTAGGTTAGGTTAGGTTAGGTTAGGTTAGGTTAGGTTAGGTTAGGTTAGGTTAGGTTAGGTTAGGTTAGGTTAGGTTAGGTTAGGTTAGGTTAGGTTAGGTTAGGTTAGGTTAGGTTAGGTTAGGTTAGGTTAGGTTAGGTTAGGTTAGGTTAGGTTAGGTTAGGTTAGGTTAGGTTAGGTTAGGTTAGGTTAGGTTAGGTTAGGTTAGGTTAGGTTAGGTTAGGTTAGGTTAGGTTAGGTTAGGTTAGGTTAGGTTAGGTTAGGTTAGGTTAGGTTAGGTTAGGTTAGGTTAGGTTAGGTTAGGTTAGGTTAGGTTAGGTTAGGTTAGGTTAGGTTAGGTTAGGTTAGGTTAGGTTAGGTTAGGTTAGGTTAGGTTAGGTTAGGTTAGGTTAGGTTAGGTTAGGTTAGGTTAGGTTAGGTTAGGTTAGGTTAGGTTAGGTTAGGTTAGGTTAGGTTAGGTTAGGTTAGGTTAGGTTAGGTTAGGTTAGGTTAGGTTAGGTTAGGTTAGGTTAGGTTAGGTTAGGTTAGGTTAGGTTAGGTTAGGTTAGGTTAGGTTAGGTTAGGTTAGGTTAGGTTAGGTTAGGTTAGGTTAGGTTAGGTTAGGTTAGGTTAGGTTAGGTTAGGTTAGGTTAGGTTAGGTTAGGTTAGGTTAGGTTAGGTTAGGTTAGGTTAGGTTAGGTTAGGTTAGGTTAGGTTAGGTTAGGTTAGGTTAGGTTAGGTTAGGTTAGGTTAGGTTAGGTTAGGTTAGGTTAGGTTAGGTTAGGTTAGGTTAGGTTAGGTTAGGTTAGGTTAGGTTAGGTTAGGTTAGGTTAGGTTAGGTTAGGTTAGGTTAGGTTAGGTTAGGTTAGGTTAGGTTAGGTTAGGTTAGGTTAGGTTAGGTTAGGTTAGGTTAGGTTAGGTTAGGTTAGGTTAGGTTAGGTTAGGTTAGGTTAGGTTAGGTTAGGTTAGGTTAGGTTAGGTTAGGTTAGGTTAGGTTAGGTTAGGTTAGGTTAGGTTAGGTTAGGTTAGGTTAGGTTAGGTTAGGTTAGGTTAGGTTAGGTTAGGTTAGGTTAGGTTAGGTTAGGTTAGGTTAGGTTAGGTTAGGTTAGGTTAGGTTAGGTTAGGTTAGGTTAGGTTAGGTTAGGTTAGGTTAGGTTAGGTTAGGTTAGGTTAGGTTAGGTTAGGTTAGGTTAGGTTAGGTTAGGTTAGGTTAGGTTAGGTTAGGTTAGGTTAGGTTAGGTTAGGTTAGGTTAGGTTAGGTTAGGTTAGGTTAGGTTAGGTTAGGTTAGGTTAGGTTAGGTTAGGTTAGGTTAGGTTAGGTTAGGTTAGGTTAGGTTAGGTTAGGTTAGGTTAGGTTAGGTTAGGTTAGGTTAGGTTAGGTTAGGTTAGGTTAGGTTAGGTTAGGTTAGGTTAGGTTAGGTTAGGTTAGGTTAGGTTAGGTTAGGTTAGGTTAGGTTAGGTTAGGTTAGGTTAGGTTAGGTTAGGTTAGGTTAGGTTAGGTTAGGTTAGGTTAGGTTAGGTTAGGTTAGGTTAGGTTAGGTTAGGTTAGGTTAGGTTAGGTTAGGTTAGGTTAGGTTAGGTTAGGTTAGGTTAGGTTAGGTTAGGTTAGGTTAGGTTAGGTTAGGTTAGGTTAGGTTA